>NC_090654.1:57431027-57446958 GCF_040937935.1 Hyperolius riggenbachi | reverse complement strand
CAGTGTAAACTGCATTGGGGCTGGTGACTTGCAGCATAGAAGTGCAGTGGCCCTGGAAGCGGAAGTCGGACCATGTGGTCTGTGCATGCCCTGACTTCCGTCATCCTCCTCTCAGCCTATCCCTGCACCAGCAGCACATCATTGTGCTCAGTGCAAGAGAGGAGCTTCTAGAGAGGAGAGGAGCTTCTCAGACTTTTCTGAGAGTTGCCGGCTTCAATGCAATTTACAGCAGCCCGACCGGGGGGGAGGTAGCTTCAGAAAATGGGCTGGTAAGTGAGAGGGTATTGCCAAGTATTCGTAGCTATGCTTAAAGCTGCCCTCTGATATACTTACCTGGGGCTTCCTCCAGCCCCTTGCAGCCGACATGTCCCACGCCGCATCTCTGCTCGCAGCCGCCAACCCAGGGTCATTACTAGTGCAGAGGCCGACCTTGGGGTCGTCCTCACTGTGCCTGCACGAGTGCTGCTGTCAATCAAGTCCACATTGTCTGCGGTGTACATGCGCAGGTGCAGAACTACTGCGCAGTACACTGTGGACAACGCAGGCTTGAGTGACAGCGGCGCTCACGCAGACGCACTAGAGGAGGTCGGCCTCTCCACCGCCGGGGACCCCGGGCTGGAAGCTGCGAGCAGAGATGCGGCGTGGAACATGTCGGCTGCAAGAGGCTGGAGGAAGCCCTAGGTAAGTATATCAGAGGGCAGCATTTTCTGCCGGATGAGTCCTTAAAGCATACCTACGAATACTTGGCAATACCCTCTCACTTACCAGCCCATTTTCTAAAGCTTTCTCCCCCCGGTCGGGCTGCTGTAGATTGATGCATACACACGCCATTTGCTCAGGGTTACTTTAAGAGATGGTGGCATGTGATAGCAACAACATATTAGTGGGTGGTGCTTGCAGAGGCTAACATATGAAGAACTAATCGCACATTTGTCTCTTGCAGTGACTGAAGTGGAGGAGGCCTTGAACCTGGATCCTGCTGCTTTTAAACAGAAATATAACGTAGACAAACCCAAACTAGATGACGACAACGTGATATTCCACTGCCACCTGGGCAGGAGAGGCCAGCGTGCCACTGACATTGCCACCAGCCTGGGCTATAAACAGTGCGTATCCTGCAGCGTCTATATTTTGTGTGAGCCGTGTACACATAACGAATGTGTGTCTATACATTAATTCTCTCTTGACTGCCACAGCCATGTAGATATGACACTTCCCTATGGGCATAAAGCTCCCCTGTGCATAGGCTGGTACAGGGCTGGCCTTAGGTTTCAAAGCGCCCTGAGCGAAACCGGATTTTGTTGCCCCCCCTCCCCCATAAGTAGCCTAGACATCCAGCTCCAGCGCCGACGTCACTCTTCTCTCCCCGCCTCCGCAGTTAGAGCAGGCTACAAGAAAATGGCTGCCGTGTGTCTGCATTTGTGGACATCAGTGGCCATTTTCTTGTAGTCCTGCTCTAAATATAGACGGAGAGGACACAGGGAGACAGCGGGGCGGCAAAGGGCGACAGGGCGCATGCGCCCTTGAGAGCATGGCGCCCTGAGCGACCGCACAGGTCGCTCATAGCAAAGGCCGGCCCTGGGCTGGTATCACTGGGACACCACTGGGCATACTTCATATGCTGTCAAGGTAACAGCAACCAGCACAAGGAGTCAAATACATTTATCTGCAATTCAAAACCTCCCCCTCCCCATAGTTGTAGCTTATTTTACAGGTCAATATGCAGCATAGTACTAATAGCAGCATAGTATTAAAGGGAACCCGAACCAAGTAAAATTTAAAATAAACACATGATGTACTTGCAAATGAATATTACATAATTACCTCGCCGTCAGTTCCTCTCGGAGCTCAACATTTTCTTCTTACAGTGATTCCTTATATTTCAGTTCTGAGAACATCTTGTCAAAAATGCATCAGTTGCTGTCAGTTATATATCAGTTGCTGTCAGTTATAACTGAAAAGACAACTGATGTGCAAGGTAATGTCCATGTTTCCCTATGGCTAAGGTGGACAATATTATAGTTTACCAGGAAGCTGTTATGGGGTAATGGCCATTTTCAGAATTTAGGACAGGGAATTCTATCGATCACAGTGGACAAGAGGATGCGGGAGAGGAGAAAGAGATTGATGAGTAGTCTACACGGGAGATAAGTATGACGTGTTTATGTTCTGAATTTTTGTTCAGGTTTGTTTAATAACAGCAGAATGCTGCACAAAGTGCTGTTTAGGATATCAGGGCACATCAGTTCTCAGCATAGAATGCGCACTGTTTGGTTTGAGAATGGATAGATTCTGATGTCTGAAACAGTAGCTTATGCAGCAGACTGCCGCTACTGCTCTACTCCTATGCTGCATGTTGAACTATGCTTTTATATTGAGTTATAATTTACTATCTTACATCTCTATGATGACACATCTATCTTGTATTTAAAGAGAATCTGTATTGTTAAAATCGCACAAAAGTAAACATACCAGTGCGTTAGGGGACATCTCCTATTACCCTCTGTCACAATTTCGCCGCTCCCCGCCGCATTAAAAGTGGTTAAAAACAGTTTTAAAAAGTTTGTTTATAAACAAACAAAATGGCCACCAAAACAGGAAGTAGGTTGATGTACAGTATGCCCACACATAGAAAATACATCCATACACAAGCAGGCTGTATACAGCCTTCCTTTTGAATCTCAAGAGATCATTTGTGTGTTTCTTTCCCCCTGCATCTCTCATGCACTGAAGTTTCAGGCTGCTCTTTTCTTCCTGCAAACAGCTTTGCCCTTGTCTGTAATTCCTCACTATGTGAAAGACCAGCCAGCTCAGAGGACGATTTATCCAGCTTGTAAAAGATAAGAGAGAAGAGAGAAGCTGCTCTAATCTAAATAACACACAGGCAGTGTGCATAGAGGGGCCTGGAAGGCGGAGTTCATAGCAGAACCACAACACTGAAGTACTTGGCAGCCTTCCAGACACAGGCTGACAAGTCTGACAAGAGATAGATAAGTTGATTTATTACAGAGACTGTGATAGTACAAAGTGCTGCAGTAAGCCAGAACACATTAGAATAGCTTTTGGAACTTGTAGGATGATAAAAAAAACAGGATGCAATTTTTGTTACGGAGTCTCTTTAAAGAAAATCTTAAAGGAGTTATCAAGCTAATTAACCTACCCCCCGATCTACTTACCTGGGGCTTCCTCCAGCCCCTTGCAGCTGACATGTCCCGCTCCACACCCACCAGCCCAGGACCCCCGCCGGTGTAGAGGGCAACCTAGAGACCGTCCTCTACTGCGCCTCTGCGAGCGCCGCTGTCAATCAAGTCCACACTGTCCAGACGGTATTGTGCAGTAGTTCTGCACCTGCACAGTACAGTCCGGACAACGTGGACTTGATTGACATCGGCGCTCGCGCAGGCGCAGTAGTGGACGGCCTGGCAAGACACCATGCGGGGACCCCGGTATGGCGGCTGAAAGTGGATCTGTGGTGTGAGACATGTTGGCTTCAAGAGGCTGGAGGAAGCCCCATGTCAGTAGATCGGGGGTAGGTTAATTAGCTTGATGACTCCTTTAAGTGTGGAAAGAAAAAGTTGAGATTTACTTACCTCGGGTCCCTTGCTGTCCTCCCGGTCTGCACTGTTGTGCCCCCAACCAAAGTCCACAATTGGCTACTGCGCACCAAGTGCCTCCTCAATCGTGCTCCCATGGTTGTGAGTGTTCTGCGCTTGTGCAGTTGTAAGTTTTACAAACTGCACATGCGCAGTGCTGAAGGTCACAGTAGCTGGATTGAGAAGATGCGTGCGGCTGAGAAAGCGCATGCGGTGACAGCGGTACAACCCAGACAGGGATGACAGAGAGGGACCTGAAGGACTGTAGGGGGCTGGAAGAAGCCCCAGGTAAGGAAATCTCCATTTATTTTTTTTCCTTACTGTGACGGACGAGCCGTCAGTGCGCAGAAAACGCAGCCGCAATTGACTTCCTGCCTCGGTTGTCGTTGCGCTGCCCAATCAGAATCTCATGTCTGTGGACACCAGGCAGTCCAGCTTGGGGGGTCTCTGCTGTCTTCAGGGGAGTAGTTAGCAGAGTTCTTTTCATGAAGCCTGTGCCCTGTGACTTGCTAATGAAGCCATGATATGTGCATATCTCAGCACTGTGCTGCCCAAATTACACCACCCCTCACCCCGCTTAACACTAATAAAAACCAGGACTGCTTCTTAACGTTGGAATTATTTTTATTAAGGCCAAAGCAGCCCTTCTCTAACTTTTATACATAAATAACTTTGTAAACAAAATATCTCTTTATTAACAAACCAGTAACCAGAAAATGTTTTAGGGAAAGGGCTCCGGGTGAAATTTGACCCACTGAAAAACACAACTGGCATGCAGCCTGCAATCTGCCGGCCCCCGCCGCATGGACCGGCTCAGGGACAGCTGCGCACCTCATTTTACCATTCTCTTCGAAGACACCCTTCCGTTATCCTTCAACCATAGGTGGGATAAGTAATTGCCCCCCACCCTAATTGTAACCATCTCCGGAGCCCCATACCCCGCCAACCACACGGGCGTGAACACCTTACACCCGTGAGGCCCACAAATAAAGAGCCCGCTGGATACCATCCGTCAAGGCCAAGGACCATAGGTCGGTCCCTATCTCATTTAGATGCACCCCGTCCCTGCTCAAAATCAATTCTGTCTCTGTTTCTAAGTCCGTGTGGCGGACAGCCACCCCCCCATTCCTAATGACGAAGCGTGATATCTCCCTGTTCAATTTCTTTCTGGCACGATTTACCCGATCCACCGATCTTGCTAACCTCCAACTGTTGCGTGTTACCACCTCCGACCAAACAATGACTGTAGCCGGGAATTCAGACCTGATTAACATGAAATCACACTTAATGTCTTTTATGATTTGCCTCGTAGAACGAGAGGCCAAATCATTCCCTCCCACGTGCAAAACCAACACATCTGGAACCCGATCCCATATCACGAGCTGGCGAAATTCCGGTATTACTCTATGCCACAGCATTCCCGGCCTCCCGATCCACCTTATATGGGCCTGGTTCCTAGGAAAACCCAACTGTCGCCCTTCCGGCCGAACTCGAGCTCCCCTGGCGCCCCGCGCCACATAAGAGTGACCGAGGATCCATACAAGCCGCGCTGCTCCATCTGTAACAGAAAGAACGAAAGGGGGAAGGGAACACACCACACACAACCACCACCAACATAACAACTTGTGCTTAAATCAAATGGGGTCGTATGTAAGAACGAAATCTTGCTGACTCCTATCTCCCGATCCTCTTTATAGTTTTCTCATCCAGCCCCCAACGAGCTGCCTCTGTAGCAGCCCCTATGCGAAAGGAGTGAGTAGCAAAATCTGAAGGGGGAACTCCCACCCTTTCCAAACTTTTTCGGAAAACGGACACAAACTGAAACTTGGTTAAAGGGACCCCATCCAAATGGCACAGGAAGGACAAACTTCCCTTTGGACGCGCCCCTTTAAATTGGGCCAGCGCCTTCACGGGGCAGACAGGCGAACCTGCAATCCCCTGCAATGTGATGGCCCTTGCCTGCCTGGTCCGTTTTTGAACGCCTCAGGAAGATCTCAACGGATCCTCCTGAAATCGTCACGTCCCCGTCTAAAATACCCGACGCCGTCTTCTTATTGGGACTAACCAATTCACTTATACGAAACGCCCCGAAAAAGGCTAAGACAAAAGTTGCTGTAAATAACGTCGTTTCGAATTCAGAACTGCACAACTCCGGTAGTTTATCCACCAGGGCGGAAAGGAGTTCAAACGTAACCGGCCGCCGAGAATCTTTTTTAACTGGATTGGACTTAAAACCCCGCAAAGCTAACCGAACTCTAAAATCTTTTGTGATATCGGATTCACCCCTTAATTTAAACAGAAACGCCAAAGCTGTCACCTTTTTGGCCATAGCCGAGGGGGACACCCCCGCCGCGCCATTGGATACCATGAATTTAAATAGCAGACACAACCTATCCGCATCTGACCGAGAGCCTCCCACTTGAGCGGCCAACGTATCCCATTGATTCCATACTGTCGCGTACGCTGATCTAGTTCCTTCAGTCAATGACCGAGACATCCACTCCTCTATCTTCCGAACGGGATCTCCCATAACTCCTGAGGGCAAGGAATCCCGAATTGCGTCGCTCCAGGCACGAGGCTTCTGAAACGTTGCCACTGAAAACGAGAAAGCGCATCCGCTACATCATTCTCGGTTCCAGGCAAATGCGCCGCATATATAAACATGTTTGTCACGGAACAGCCGTGAGAAACGAGAACGCAATCGGTTTATTGCGTCGATTGCCCTTGATTGTAGTCGGGCCAGCAATTAGAGACTGACATTCCTGTTTTTTAAATAGGCAGTTTTTTTTCCCTGTTAGGCCCGGTTTACATTAGCGGTGGCCGTCCGGAATCGCCGTGCCGGAGCCGCACCGCTTGCAGAACGGACGGAACGGACGCACGGCATAGCAATGAAAGCCTATGCGTCCGTTCACATGCGTCCGTTCTGCCGGACCGGATCCGGGCCGGATCCGGACTCCGGCCTCCGTTCCAACATGCGCTATTTTTTGATCCGGCTCCTCCGGCAGCCGTATCCGGGGCGGAGCCGGACTGCACCATCCTGCCAATACAAACCAATGGGAACCGGAGAGCGCACAACACACTGGCTGAGAAATCCGGATGTTCTACCCCACTTCCTATGCGGATTGTTGCGGCGATATTGGATGGGGACACATGGGCAAGCATTTTGGAGTGGAGCAGCACAGCTGGATCCGGATCCGGAGATGTTGGCAGCATGTCGCAGGTGGAGGTGAGTGCTAAACAGCAGAGGGCCTGATTCCACAGGTCCCCCTTCTGCTGACCTCCCAGACCCCAACATTTTTTTTGTTTTTTACGTTACTTTTGCCAAACGGATCCGGATCGCATCCTGATGAACACCTGATGCAACCTGACCGGATCCGGATCGGATCCGGATCAGAACCGTACGGTTCCGATCCGGATCCGATCCGGTCAGGTCATCCGGTCCGTTTGGCAAACAACCGCAAGTGTGAACGGGGCCTAAGCAGCTGGCAGGAAGACTGGCCCTGTGAATTGCTGATTAAGCCAGAGGGGTAACATTTAGATGTTAATTAGCCAGCCAAGAGATCACTCTGCCCTTTTGGGAAAGACAGGATGAGCTCACAGCAGGGGGCTATTAAAAAATCTGCTCTGCCCAGACCGGCCGGAGCCATGTAAGACACAATATGAAAGCATGGAGTTTAGAATTTTGAGCATGTTTAAGCAATACCGTTCAGGTGAGAAATGTGAAAGTTATATCATTCTGCTGGTCCGGATCTTGTGAGTATTTTGATATTAAATTTGGGCCACTGGTATAACCAGAACTCTGGGAATTCCACCGTTTTTTAACCGGGCATGCAAACATGCCCAAGTTTGATATCATATTAATCGGTAGGTTCTGGGGATCGAGAATATGTAATTATTATTTGTGTGCCGGCTGCGTAGGTCTGTCTAGAGAAGTGTCAGGGTTATGAGGTTGCTGAAGCCCCTGCCCCAGATGTGATTACCATAGTCCGGCCCGGGGGCCGACTCTGGGAGCCCGCCTCTGAACTCGGCTCCATTAAAAGTGAATGAGCTGCATGGGCAATTGATTCCTCCATTTTAACATCTTCCTGAACACACACGGCCACTGTGAGGAACAAGTGGTGGCCATCTTGCTGGAGCTGAAACAAAAGACATCCTCCATTTTGTTTGGATTTTAAACCTTGCTGAACTTTGAATCTATCTCTGGAACAAAGAACTTTAAGAACTTGAAACTGTTTGCTTGGACTTGATGATTTTCCCACAAAAGGGCATATTTCCACAAACCCTAAGTATTTTCTCCCTTTTTATTTCATACTGGCTATTACTGTTTTAATAATTGTTGATTTTAATAATTGTCTGTATATATTAATTATTTATATTGCTGTGAATAAAAGACTTCCTCCAAGTCATTCACTGTTCCGCTACCCTGCTTTTCACAGCCATACACAGAAACTGATCCCAGGTCTCTGGAGAGACGCTACTATTGGTTGTTTTTGGCTAGACAGAATACAGCGTGTTTTAACCGTTTTTATTCGCAGGATCAGTCAGGCAGTCGGGTCCACGGGCCCCTACCCGTGGTGGTGGCAGTATACCCTGAATCGTGTGTGAGTTGTAATTACCCATATCTCACAGGCTCCCTTCTGGTTTGTCTGCGGCTAATTCCCAACCGTTCCTGCGCATTGACTGCGACCAGAGTTCGCACGATCCGTGCGCTGGCACCGTTTGGAAGGCCATTTGCGGTCAGCCACGAGGGCTCCTGTGACAATGTTAAACCGTAGGCAAACCAGAACCAAGTACCTCAGTAGCCGAATTACCGGCACCGAAGAAGCTGACACCTGGTTAATAGCCGTGACAACCCCCAAGTTATCGCAGCTGAACTTAATTTTTTTATTAGCCAGCCGCGGTCCCCATATTACTGCCGCCATCACTATGGGAAAAAGCTCCAGGAGCATCAAATTTTTGGTAAACCCAGCTTGTATCCACTCCTCAGGCCATTCCGCCGCACTCCAGCTACCTGCAAAGAATGCCCCGTACCCATGAGCGCCCGCCGCGTCGGTGAAAAGCTCCAGGTCATGATGCAAAATGCTATCTTCCATCCGAACCGATCGACCATTAAAATTTGAAAGGAAAACCTTCCACATCTGCAAATCCTCTCTATGCTCCCTGCGCTAACGCACCCGATGATGTGGGGAGGACACTCCCGCGGTTGCCATTGATAATTTTCTGCACAAAATTCGCCCCATTGGGATGACCCGGCACGCGAAATTTAATTTACCAAGCAATGATTGGAGCACGCGCAAAGTGACCTTCTTGTGTGATAGTACCTCCTCAATGACCCCCCCGCAAATCGTCCACTTTATCCATGGGCAACCGGCATTCCATTGCCACTGTATCTATCACTATACCTAAAAATCTAATCTCTGTCTGAGGGCCTTCTGTTTTTCCCTCAGCTAGCGGGATGCCGAAGCTTGCGCAAATCTGTCGCATGGTTGCCAATAAGTACTGGCATGTCGGGGAATCCCTCTCACCCATGAACAAGAAATCATCAAGGTAGTGTATTACAGATCCTACCCCGGACTCTTCCTTTACCACCCACTCAATGAAGGAGCTAAACTTTTCAAAGTAAGAGCAAGATATGGAACAGCCTATAGGAAGGCAACAATCAACGTAATAATTGTTGTTCCAAAAACATCCCAACAGATGAAAACTGTCTCTATGCACTGGGAGCAGTCGAAAAGCCGCCTCCACGTCCGATTTGGCCAATAATGCGCCCTGACCCAAATGCCTCACCCACCGCACTGCCACATCAAAAGACGTGTAAGCCACCGATGAATCCACTGGGTCAATGCCGTCATTCACGGACCTGCCCCTGGGATGTGATAAGTGGTGAATGAGGTGAAAGGATCCCGGCTCCTTCTTAGGCACAATGCCCAAAGGGGAGACAACCAAATCATCCAGAGGAGGGGACGCGAAAGGTCCGGCCATCCGGCCCAACCTAACCTCTTTTTCCAATTTTAACGATACAACCGTCTCGTGGCCCGACACTGATTTTAGATTGCAAAAGGGTGGGGAGGAGCGAAAGGCTCCCGAACTAGGAATACGAAAACCTTTGGCGAAGCCACGACGCAAAAATTCGGCATTTTCAGAATCTGGGTATCTATTTAAGTACCGTTACATCTTTTGAAGCATCACTGGGGTCCTCCCTTTTTCCGGAAGATTCTCCCCCTTTGCTCTTACCTTGTTGTAACAATGCGATCCCGGGTGACTCCCCCCGCAATTGGCACACTCGTGTTTAAACCGACAGGAGGACCCGAACTTGCATGAAGAATCATTGAACTTCCAACAAACTCCCGGTCGCTTGTTGGCCAGCTGCCCTGAACTACCGGAGCTGCTGGCCCCCCCTTGAAAGGACTGAGACCCCTTACTAGCCGGAATCCTAAGTTTCATCCAGAGGATGACATCCTTATGGTTCCACCTAATCTCTGGACGTACTGCCTTATGCTGCCTGAACTCCTCATCGTAACGGAGCCATGAATTGCCTCCGCATGACCGATAAGCCTCACTTATACTATCTTGGTAACCAAACAAAGCTGAACAACATTCGGGCTGTTTCTCTCCTATCACACTCGCCAAGATGGCGAAAGCTTGTGACCAATTCTGATGCGTCCGCGGTATAAGCCTATATCGCCTGCGCTCTTCCTCCTCTTTTTTGCTCTCATCCGGCTTTCCTCTATCTAAATTAAACTTAGAAAGCTGTAACAAGGAAAAAATCTCGACGTATTCTCCCCGCCAGATTTTTTTCCTTTACCTCCTTCTTCAAATGTGTGCCTAATAATGCCTCCAGGCACAAGTATACTTCGCTCTTCGCCGAATCAGACAACCTAACCGTGTCCACTTCCTTTTGAACTACCGTAGTGACTTCCCCCGTGACCAAAGTGGGGGCTTCAACTGCTGGAGCCGCCACTGTCACTGTCGATGCCACTGGCCCAGCCTGCAATGAGTGTACCCCTACCGATACTGGTTGTGCTGCGACTACAGGCGCTGCCGCTGACACTGTTGCCACCGCAGGCCCAAAAAACGGTGCCATTACAGGTACCGATTGTGCTGCGACTGCCTAGGGTACCCAAGCCGCAACAGGAGACACCGCATTAGCTACGCTAGCCCCTTGCAATGCATCACGAATCCCCATAAGAAGTGTGTTTACAAAGGACAGCGCTGGTGCAACCGCATTGTCCCTTGTAGACTGAGGGGGTACCAACCCACTAGCATTAGCTAACGCTAAAACACTGTTATCTACCGCATTGTGTGCTGTGGGAAGGGAATGAATTAAATTAATCTCACCTGGCTGCACCGGACGTCCGTCCCGACCAGCCGAACCCCTGGATCGCTCTGAACTCCTGTCATCGAGATCCTCCTCCGACTGAGATGACGCTTCTTCGTTATGCGACTCATTGCTACGTCCTGGCTGGCTGGCCGGAGCAATAGGCACCAGTCCGCTTCGACTGTTAGAGGACCTTCTGCTGGAAGAAGAATGATGACTCTGCACACCCTTGGTGCCCGAGTCGCTGCTCTCTCTGCTACTTGACCCTCGAGGGTGAGATTGGGCCTTTCCCTTCCTCTGGGCCCCCTTGACTCCTTTTCCCTTTCCAGATGTCTGCTGTTGGATAGCTCTGGCCTGTCCCTGGCTAGGCCCAGCCGAGGCTGCTGCAGCTCCTGAAGAACTCCTGTGCCCCTGCCGGTTTTCAGCTTGTGAGGCCTGGTGCACGTTGCTGGGACCTGCTAGCACGGGCTCCTGCGCTTCCTCTGGTGCCCTGCCGCCTGCATCACTCTGCTCCACCTCTGACCCACCTGCTGCTCCTGATGCCTCTGCCCCCCCCCCCCCCCCTTTGTCCACTCCCTGCTGCCGCCGGAGTTTGGCCCTTGCGGGATTTCGCTGGCCGCTTGGGATTAGGTGCAGGAGGGGTTGCTATGGGGCTTCCTGAGCGCCGGGTAGGCCGCGAGGATGCGGCGGGACTCAGCCTGTCAGGCGGGCGAGTCACCCGCGCGCTGGAACGAGGTGCCAATCCGCCTCCCGTCATGGCCGCCATCTGCAGGGAGACCCACTGGGAGCCCCGCGATTCCGCCTCAGTCCGCACAAGTCGGAGTAGCTCCTCCACCGTATCCGCCATGACGCACTTCTCTCTCTGCAGGCAAAACACGTCCTGCCGCCTTGCTGTCCCCCGTGCGTCTGCCGCTCGCGACGTCACTTCCTCCTGACGTCACTTCCTCCCCCTCCTGTCCTAAGCATGCGCTAAGCGCGCATTGCCCGGCCGCCTCCTACAGCTCCACCTACAACCATTAACCCCCTCACAGCGAGCCTAGCACTATCATGGGGCCCTACACTCCACCCGTTGCACTAATCTCGCTACAGGCCATCTGAGGGGTAACACTCAGGTGTTAATTAACAAACTAGGAGTCTTTTCAGAGCGAAGGAAGCTAATCACAGCAGGGGGCTATTCAAAAACCTGCTTTGCTCTAGACCGGCCGGAGCCATATAGGCAGAATAAGAAAGCATGGAGTTTAGGATTTTGAGCATGTTTAAGCAATACCGTTCAGGTGAGAAATGTGAAAGTTATATCATTCTGCTGGTCCGGATCTTGTGAGTATTTTGATATTAAATTTGGGCCACTGGCATAATCAGAACTCTGGGAATTCCACCGTTTTTTTAACCGGGCATGCAAACATGCCCAAGTTTGATGTCATATTAATCGGTAGGTTCTGGGGATCGAGAATATGTAATTATTATTTGTGTGCAGGTCTGTCTAGAGAAGTGTCAGGGTTATGAGGGCTTGTGGAGGCCCTGCCCCAGATGTGATTACCATAGTCCGGCCTGGGGGCCGACTCTGGAAGCCCGCCTCTGAACTCAGCTCCATTAAAAGTGAATGAGCTGCCCGGGCAAATTATTCCTCCATTTTCCATCTTCCTGAACACGGCCACCGTGAGGAACAAGTGGTGGCCATCTTGCCGGAGCTGAAACAAAGGGCACATGGCTAGCGGCCATCTTGTCTGAATTGAAACAAAGGACATCCTCCATTTTGTTTGGATTTTAAAACTTGCTGAACTCTTGAAAAACTTGCTTATCTCTGGAACAAAGAATTTTGCAGAACTTGAAACCGTTTTGCTTGGACTTTATGATTCTTCCCACAAAAGGACATATTTCCACCAACCCTAAGTATTTTCTCCCTTTTATTGTTTATACTGGCTATTACTGTTTTAATAATTGTTGATTTTAATAATTGTCTGTATATATTAATTATTTATATTGCTTTCAATAAACCGACGCTATCGTCAGTTGTTGTTCTAGCTACCCTACTATTCAGCACGCACACAACTGAACCAGACCTCTGAAGAGACGTTTACTATTGGTTGTTTTTGGCTAGACAGAATACAGCGTGTTTTAACCGCTTTTATTCACAGGATCAGTCAGGCAGTCGGGTCCACGGGCCCCTACCCGTGGTGGTGGCAGTTATACCCTGAATCGTGTGTGAGTTGTAATTACCCTCATCTCACAGGCTCCCTTCTGGTTTGTCTGCGGTTTGTCCCAACGGTTCCTGCGCATTGACTGCGACCAGAGTTCGCACGATCCGTGCGCTGGCACCGTTTGGAAGGCCATTTGCGGTCTGACCACCAGGGCTCCTGTGACACTTACTTAATTTCTTTTAAGATTAAAATGATTTTCTTTCACTCTTTGTGATGATGACTGTCTTGGCTTTCTAGGAATAGGAGAGATCTAGATAGAGATGGGCAATGAGATGAAAATAATTCTGCAATTTTGATTGCCCCATTTCCAAGCTGCATATATTTGATTGCAAAATGGAACCACACTCCGTATTTTAAACTATAAAACAGAGCAGAGCTAATGAGCCTTTGAACTTCCCTGCAGTAAAACTTTATCTGAAGCTGTCTAATGCTAGAAATACACAATGGCCTCAATTCACTAAGCTTATCTCCTGTCTTTAATAACTCTTCTAGAGTTGTTACCATGGTGATAAGGCATGTAGTATTCAGGAAACATTTTACCTCAGGCAAACCTAAAGTTAACTCTTCTGTCTTTAAGTTAACTCTTCAATCCTTAAAATAACTCCAGAGTTAAAGACAGGCTGTTTATTAACTGCATGTGAAAATAACTACAGAGGAGGTAAAATAACTACACTACTTACTGTGTGGGGGTAAGTTTTCTCTTGCCTTATTATCTCCAGCATGATCTTAGTGAATTGAGGCCAAAGTGTTTTTTATTTTTGGCAGGGTTACTGGCCAATCGATTTTCCGATCATTTTTCCCTTTTCGATTTTGCGATAATTTTTTCAGATCAATTTCCATTCACTTCTATGATAAAAAAAAAAGATCAGTAAAACAATCGCAATCAGATCGGAAATTATCTATCGAGCCATCTATCTGCCCAAAAAACTCATGTGTAATTCCAGCATTAGGGCTCAACCCCACTAGCAGCCTTTTCTAAGCACTAGTGATTTGACAAAAGCTCTCGCTAATGCAATGCAATGCTATGGGGGATTTTTTATAAAATCATATCGCTCGAGTGGGATCACACCCATAGCATTACATTAGCAAGAGCTTTTCAAATCACAAGTGCTTAGAAATGGCTCACTGCTAGTGGGTTCCAGGCCAGAGATGGTTTCTGGCGTTGTGACGCAAAGTCAATACTTTGCGTTAACCGAGGTAAAATGAAAGTCCATAGACTTTTTACCTTTCACTTCCAACGCTGCGTTTTGGCGCGTTGCGGTACGATGCAGCCGGGAGCTTTTAATCATCCAGCGCCGGCGGTTTCCCGTCAGGTGAATTAGAACTACCGCCGCTAATCAGTGTCACACTGCAACATCCTGTCGTCCACGCCGCAGATAACACTTGCTCGAAATCTGCTCCTGCAAGCGTTCTGTAATGTGAAAGAGCCCTTACTATTTCTTTGATGCATAAGTGCTTAAAAAAAAAGCACTGTAGTTTGGGTCGGAGAGCTTAGAGAGGCTCCTTTGCATAGATAACAGTGACATTTCTTAACTTTTCTTATACTGGAAAAAAACATTAGACTCATATCTTTGCTACTAATGTTCCATTTCTTAGCTGTGCTACACATACAAATCCTTCTCTCATCAGTTTATTGTCACTTCGGATTCTCTTTAAAGAACTGTGGGCAGTGTGTAGGAGGAATGTGCAGCAGGTGGTATGAGGATATAACCACCACAGTGCCCTTATAGTACCCTAAAGCTGGGTACACATGGTACAATTTTCCATCAGATCCACCGATCGATCGGATTGCAATGATTTTGAGTAGTTATCAATGCAAAATTGATTGCATTATCGATCAGGAACAATTTGGATGTCTACACACGATGCAACGTCTTATCAGATCACCTGTCGATCTGATGGAAAATTGTACAGTGTGTATGAGGCTTTATCCTGCAATCTGAGAATGCTTTGCAGAAGCAAGGAAAACACCTTCACATCTTGATTTATGGTTACCGTGATGAGCAATGACATCCGGTGACATGAGTAAAGTCCACATTGTTCATATAAAGAAAAGGCGTAAGCAATCCCATATTGTGTAATTGTGGGTTTACTGTCTCTTTGCTGGCCATTGCTGTGTGGTTTAATGCCTAGGCCAGTGATGGCTAACCTTTGCACTCCAGCTGTGACAAAACTACAAATCCCATCATGCCTCTGCCTCTCCAAGTTATGCTTAGAGCTGTCAGAGTATTGCAATGCCTCATGGGACTTGTAGTTCCACCACAGCTGGAGTGCCAAGGTTAGCCATCACTGGCCTAGGCAATGGCTGCAGTGATTGGCAGCAAACAGCAGGCGATTCTGCTTTGTAGCCGTGCACCAGTCAGGAAAGATTAGTGGTGAAAATATTGCTGCACCTTCAAATAAAATAGTTTTATGGTTACAGGCTTGCATCATGCGACATCTGCACATATCAAATAAGGAAGAACATTAGATATCCACCACTGCCCCCTCCACACCACACACTGTGCAATTTCCTGTCAGATTTTGTCAATAATGACGACAGGTCTAATCTGATTTCCGATCGTTTTCTGATCCATTTTCAAATCGATCAGAAAAACTATAGGAGATGTATTATTATTGATTTATATAGCGCCAACATCTTCCGTGGCGCTGTACAACAGCATGCAGGGTATAAGAATACAGAGTATACAATACAACAGTTGATACAAGAGGGTATAACAGCTAAAGCAGTGAATTCTGATCTGACCAGGGCTGTGGAGTCGGAGTTGGAGAGATTTTGGGTACCTGGAGTCGGAGGTTTGATAAACTGAGGAGTCGGAGCA